>NW_026696422.1:0-37399 GCF_030435755.1 Ochotona princeps | reverse complement strand
GTTCATTCCTAGATAATGCACTCAAAGGGCACTAAGCATAGAGTGTGAAAACTGAGTTTCCTTAAGAGCTGCTTGGAAGCCTGATGGTGTGTGAAGTTAGTGAGCCAAATGGAGTTGTTCTCCCACAAGAACCACTCGGCTGATCCTTCTTCAATATGCCCTTCACCAACATGCAGTGTTTCCTTGATTGAATTAGCTCTCACACCAATATTTGCGTCTAGAGCCTTTGCATTGAGGGCTATCTGAAAACGGCTGTGGCGCTGAAGTTGCCTGTCAATGTGGAGTTGGTGGCATGTGAAACCCGCATGTGGAGCATTCGTTTCTGTGGGATGCTGACCAAGCTTCATGTCAGTCCTAGGCACACAAAGACACTAAGCATAGAGTGTGAAAACTGAGTTTCCTTGAGAGCTGCTTGGAAGCCTGATGGTGCGTGAAGTTAGTGAGCCAAATGGAGTTGTTCTCCCACAAGAACCACTCAGCTGATCCTTCTTCAATATGCCCTTCACCAACATGCAGTGTTTCCTTGATTGAATTAGCTCTCACACCAATATTTGCGTCTAGATCCTTTGCATTGAGGGCTATCTGAAAACGGCTGTGGCGCTGAAGTTGCCTGTGAATGTGGAGTTGGTGGCATGTGAAAGCCGCATGTGGAGCATTCGTTTGTGTGGGATGCTCTACCAGGTTCATTTCAGTCCTAGCCATACAAAGGGCACTAAGCATAGAGTGTGAAAACTGAGTTTCCTTGAGAGCTGCTTGGAAGCCTGATGGTGTGTGAAGTTAGTGAGCCAAGTGGAGTTGTTCTCCCACAAGAACCACTCGGCTGATCCTTCTTCAATATGCCCTTCACCAACATGCAGTGTTTCCTTGATTGAATTAGCTCTCACACCAATATTTGCGTCTAGAGCCTTTGCATTGAGGGCTATCTGAAAACGGCTGTGGCGCTGAAGTTGCCTGTGAATGTGGAGTTGGTGGCATGTGAAACCCGCATGTGGAGCATTCGTTTGTGTGGGATGCTCTACCAGGTTCATTCCTAGATAATGCACTCAAAGGGCACTAAGCATAGAGTGTGAAAACTGAGTTTCCTTGAGAGCTGCTTGGAAGCCTGATGGTGTGTGTAGTGAGCCAAATGGAGTTGTTCTCCCACAAGAACCACTCGGCTGATCCTTCTTCAATATGCCCTTCACCAACATGCAGTGTTTCCTTGATTGAATTAGCTCTCACACCAATATTTGCATCAAGAGCCTTTGCATTGAGGGCTATCTGAAAACGGCTGTGGCGCTGATGTTGCCTGTGAATGTGGAGTTGGTGGCATGTGAAACCCGCATGTGGAGCATTCGTTTGTGTGGGATGCTCTACCAGGTTCATTTCAGTCCTAGCCATACAAAGGGTACTAAGCATAGAGTGTGAAAACTGAGTTTCCTTGAGAGCTGCTTGGAAGCCTGATGGTGTGTGAAGTTAGTGAGCCAAATGGAGTTGTTCTCCCACAAGAACCACTCGGCTGATCCTTCTTCAATATGCCCTTCACCAACATGCAGTGTTTCCTTGATTGAATTAGCTCTCACACCAATATTTGCGTCTAGAGCCTTTGCATTGAGGGCTATCTGAAAACGGCTGTGGCGCTGAAGTTGCCTGTGAATGTGGAGTTGGTGGCATGTGAAACCCGCATGTGGAGCATTCGTTTGTGTTGGATGCTGACCAAGCTTCATGTCAGTCCTTGAAACACAAAGAGCACTAAGCATAGAGTGTGAAAACTGAGTTTCCTTGAGAGCTGCTTGGAAGCCTGATGGTGTGTGAAGTTAGTGAACCAAATAGAGTTGTTCTCCCACAAGAACCACTCGGCTGATCCTTCTTCAATATGCCCTTCACCAACATGCAGTGTTTCCTTGATTGAATTAGCTCTCACACCAATATTTGCGTCTAGAGCCTTTGCATTGAGGGCTATCTGAAAACGGCTGTGGCGCTGATGTTGCCTGTGAATGTGGAGTTGGTGGCATGTGAAACCCGCATGTGGAGCATTCGTTTGTGTGGGATGCTCTACCAGGTTCATTCCTAGATAATGCACTCAAAGGGCACTAAGCATAGAGTGTGAAAACTGAGGTTCATTCCTAGATAATGCACTCAAAGGGCACTAAGCATAGAGTGTGAAAACTGAGTTTCCTTGAGAGCTGCTTGGAAGCCTGATGGTGTGTGAAGTTAGTGAGCCAAATGGAGTTGTTCTCCCACAAGAACCACTCGGCTGATCCTTCTTCAATATGCCCTTCACCAACATGCAGTGTTTACTTGATTGAGTTAGCTCTCACACCAATATTTGCGTCTAGAGCCTTTGCATTGAGGGCTTTCTGAAAATGGCTGTGGCGCTGAAGTTGCCTGTGAATGTGGAGTTGGTGGCATGTGAAACCCGCATGTGGAGCATTCGTTTTTGTGGGAAGCTCTACCAGGTTCATTTCAGTCCTAGCCATACAAAGGGCACTTAGCATAGAGTGTGAAAACTGAGTTTCCTTGAGAGCTGCTTGGAAGCCTGATGGTGTGTGAAGTTAGTGAGCCAAGTGGAGTTGTTCTCCCACAAGAACCACTCGGCTGATCCTTCTTCAATATGCCCTTCACCAACATGCAGTGTTTCCTTGATTGAATTAGCTCTCACACCAATATTTGCGTCTAGAGCCTTTGCATTGAGGGCTATCTGAAAACGGCTGTGGCGCTGAAGTTGCCTGTGAATGTGGAGTTGGTGGCATGTGAAACCCGCATGTGGAGCATTCGTTTGTGTGGGATGCTCTACCAGGTTCATTTCAGTCCTAGCCATACAAAGGGCACTAAGCATAGACTGTGAAAACTGAGTTTCCTTGAGAGCTGCTTGGAAGCCTGATGGTGTGTGAAGTTAGTGAGCCAAATGGAGTTGTTCTCCCACAAGAACCACTCGGCTGATCCTTCTTCAATATGCCCTTCACCAACATGCAGTGTTTCCTTGATTGAATTAGCTCTCACACCAATATTTGCGTCTAGAGCCTTTGCATTGAGGGCTATCTGAAAACGGCTGTGGCGCTGAAGTTGCCTGTGAATGTGGAGTTGGTGGCATGTGAAACCCGCATGTGGAGCATTCGTTTGTGTGGGATGCTCTACCAGGTTCATTCCTAGATAATGCATTCAATGGGCACTAAACATAGAGTGTGAAAACTGAGTTTCCTTGAGAGCTGCTTGGAAGCCTGATGGTGTGTGAAGTTAGTGAGCCAAATGGAGTTGTTCTCCCACAAGAAGCACTCGGCTGATCCTTCTTCAATATGCCCTTCACCAACATGCAGTGTTCCTTGATTGAATTAGCTCTCACACCAATATTTGCGTCTAGAGCCTTTGCATTGAGGGCTATCTGAAAACGGCTGTGGCGCTGATGTTGCCTGTGAATGTGGAGTTGGTGGCATGTGAAACCCGCATGTGGAGCATTCGTTTGTGTGGGATGCTCTACCAGGTTCATTCCTAGATAATGCACTCAAAGGGCACTAAGCATAGAGTGTGAAAGCTGAGTTTCCTTGAGAGCTGCTTGGAAGCCTGATGGTGTGTGAAGTTAGTGAGCCAAATGGAGTTGTTCTCCCACAAGAACCACTCGGCTGATCCTTCTTCAATATGCCCTTCACCAACATGCAGTGTTTACTTGATTGAGTTAGCTCTCACACCAATATTTGCGTCTAGAGCCTTTGCATTGAGGGCTATCTGAAAACGGCTGTGGCGCTGAAGTTGCCTGTGAATGTGGAGTTGGTGGCATGTGAAACCCGCATGTGGAGCATGCGTTTGTGTGGGATGCTCACCAAGCTTCATTTCAGTCCTGGGCACACAAAGAGCACTAAGCATAGAGTGTGAAAACTGAGTTTCCTTGAGAGCTGCTTGGAAGCCTGATGGTGTGTGAAGTTAGTGAGCCAAATGGAGTTGTTCTCCCACAAGAAGCACTCGGCTGATCCTTCTTCAATATGCCCTTCACCAACATGCAGTGTTTCCTTGATTGAATTAGCTCTCACACCAATATTTGCGTCTAGAGCCTTTGCATTGAGGGCTATCTGAAAACGGCTGTGGCGCTGATGTTGCCTGTGAATGTGGAGTTGGTGGCATGTGAAACCCGCATGTGGAGCATTCGTTTGTGTGGGATGCTCTACCAGGTTCATTCCTAGATAATGCACTCAAAGGGCACTAAGCATAGAGTGTGAAAACTGAGTTTCCTTGAGAGCTGCTTGGAAGCCTGATGGTGTGTGAAGTTAGTGAGCCAAATGGAGTTGTTCTCCCACAAGAACCACTCGGCTGATCCTTCTTCAATATGCCCTTCACCAACATGCAGTGTTTCCTTGATTGAATTAGCTCTCACACCAATATTTGCGTCTAGAGCCTTTGCATTGAGGGCTATCTGAAAACGGCTGTGGCGCTGAAGTTGCCTGTGAATGTGGAGTTGGTGGCATGTGAAACCCGCATGTGGAGCATTCGTTTCTGTGGAATGCTGACCAAGCTTCATGTCAGTCCTGGGCACACAAAGACACTAAGCATAGAGTGTGAAAACTGAGTTTCCTTGAGAGCTGCTTGGAAGCCTGATGGTGCGTGAAGTTAGTGAGCCAAATGGAGTTGTTCTCCCACAAGAACCACTCAGCTGATCCTTCTTCAATATGCCCTTCACCAACATGCAGTGTTTCCTTGATTGAATTAGCTCTCACACCAATATTTGCGTCTAGAGCCTTTGCATTGAGGGCTATCTGAAAACGGCTGTGGCGCTGAAGTTGCCTGTGAATGTGGAGTTGGTGGCATGTGAAAGCCGCATGTGGAGCATTCGTTTGTGTTGGATGCTCTACCAGGTTCATTTCAGTCCTAGCCATACAAAGGGCACTAAGCATAGAGTGTGAAAACTGAGTTTCCTTGAGAGCTGCTTGGAAGCCTGATGGTGTGTGAAGTTAGTGAGCCAAATGGAGTTGTTCTCCCACAAGAACCACTCAGCTGATCCTTCTTCAATATGCCCTTCACCAACATGCAGTGTTTCCTTGATTGAATTAGCTCTCACACCAATATTTGCGTCTAGAGCCTTTGCATTGAGGGCTATCTGAAAACGGCTGTGGCGCTGAAGTTGCCTGCGAATGTGGAGTTGGTGGCATGTGAAAGCCGCATGTGGAGCATTCGTTTGTGTGGGATGCTCTACCAGGTTCATTTCAGTCCTAGCCATACAAAGGGCACTAAGCATAGAGTGTGAAAACTGAGTTTCCTTGAGAGCTGCTTGGAAGCCTGATGGTGTGTGAAGTTAGTGAGCCAAATGGAGTTGTTCTCCCACAAGAACCACTCGGCTGATCCTTCTTCAATATGCCCTTCACCAACATGCAGTGTTTCCTTGATTGAATTAGCTCTCACACCAATATTTGCGTCTCGAGCCTTTGCATTGAGGGCTATCTGAAAATGGCTGTGGCGCTGAAGTTGCCTGTGAATGTGGAGTTGGTGGCATGTGAAACCCGCATGTGGAGCATTCGTTTGTGTGGGATGCTCTACCAGGTTCATTCCTAGATAATGCATTCAATGGGCACTAAACATAGAGTGTGAAAACTGAGTTTCCTTGAGAGCTGCTTGGAAGCCTGATGGTGTGTGAAGTTAGTGAGCCAAATGGAGTTGTTCTCCCACAAGAACCACTCGGCTGATCCTTCTTCAATATGCCCTTCACCAACATGCAGTGTTTCCTTGATTGAATTAGCTCTCACACCAATATTTGCGTCTAGAGCCTTTGCATTGAGGGCTATCTGAAAACGGCTGTGGCGCTGAAGTTGCCTGTGAATGTGGAGTTGGTGGCATGTGAAACCCGCATGTGGAGCATTCGTTTCTGTGGGATGCTGACCAAGCTTCATGTCAGTCCTGGGCACACAAAGACACTAAGCATAGAGTGTGAAAACTGAGTTTCCTTGAGAGCTGCTTGGAAGCCTGATGGTGCGTGAAGTTAGTGAGCCAAATGGAGTTGTTCTCCCACAAGAACCACTCAGCTGATCCTTCTTCAATATGCCCTTCACCAACATGCAGTGTTTCCTTGATTGAATTAGCTCTCACACCAATATTTGCGTCTAGAGCCTTTGCATTGAGGGCTATCTGAAAACGGCTGTGGCGCTGAAGTTGCCTGTGAATGTGGAGTTGGTGGCATGTGAAAGCCACATGTGGAGCATTCGTTTGTGTGGGATGCTCTACCAGGTTCATTTCAGTCCTAGCCATACAAAGGGCACTAAGCATAGAGTGTGAAAACTGAGTTTCCTTGAGAGCTGCTTGGAAGCCTGATGGTGTGTGAAGTTAGTGAGCCAAATGGAGTTGTTCTCCCACAAGAACCACTCGGCTGATCCTTCTTCAATATGCCCTTCACCAACATGCAGTGTTTCCTTGATTGAATTAGCTCTCACACCAATATTTGCGTCTAGAGCCTTTGCATTGAGGGCTATCTGAAAACGGCTGTGGCGCTGAAGTTGCCTGTGAATGTGGAGTTGGTGGCATGAGAAACCCGCATGTGGAGCATTCGTTTGTGTGGGATGCTGACCAAGCTTCATGTCAGTCCTGGGCACACAAAGACACTAAGCATAGAGTGTGAAAACTGAGTTTCCTTGAGAGCTGCTTGGAAGCCTGATGGTGCGTGAAGTTAGTGAGCCAAATGGAGTTGTTCTCCCACAAGAACCACTCAGCTGATCCTTCTTCAATATGCCCTTCACCAACATGCAGTGTTTCCTTGATTGAATTAGCTCTCACACCAATATTTGCGTCTAGAGCCTTTGCATTGAGGGCTATCTGAAAACGGCTGTGGCGCTGAAGTTGCCTGTGAATGTGGAGTTGGTGGCATGTGAAAGCCGCATGTGGAGTATTCGTTTGTGTGGGATGCTCTACCAGGTTCATTTCAGTCCTAGCCATACAAAGGGCACTAAGCATAGAGTGTGAAAACTGAGTTTCCTTGAGAGCTGCTTGGAAGCCTGATGGTGTGTGAAGTTAGTGAGCCAAATGGAGTTGTTCTCCCACAAGAACCACTCGGCTGATCCTTCTTCAATATGCCCTTCACCAACATGCAGTGTTTACTTGATTGAGTTAGCTCTCACACCAATATTTGCGTCTAGAGCCTTTGCATTGAGGGCTATCTGAAAACGGCTGTGGAGCTGAATTTGCCTGTGAATGTGGAGTTGGTGGCATGTGAAACCCGCATGTGGAGCATGCGTTTGTGTGGGATGCTCACCAAGCTTCATTTCAGTCCTGGGCACACAAGGAGCACTAAGCATAGAGTGTGAAAACTGAGTTTCCTTGAGAGCTGCTTGGAAGCCTGATGGTGTGTGAAGTTAGTGAGCCAAATGGAGTTGTTCTCCCACAAGAAGCACTCGGCTGATCCTTCTTCAATATGCCCTTCACCAACATGCAGTGTTTCCTTGATTGAATTAGCTCTCACACCAATATTTGCGTCTAGAGCCTTTGCATTGAGGGCTATCTGAAAACGGCTGTGGCGCTGAAGTTACCTGTGAATGTGGAGTTGGTGGCATGTGAAACCCGCATGTGGAGCATTTTTTTGTGTGCGATGCTCTACCAGGTTCATTCCTAGATAATGCACTCAAAGGGCACTAAGCATAGAGTGTGAAAACTGAGTATCCTTAAGAGCTGCTTGGAAGCCTGATGGTGTGTGAAGTTAGTGAGCCAAATGGAGTTGTTCTCCCACGAGAACCACTCGGCTGATCCTTCTTTAATATGCCCTTCACCAACATGCAGTGTTTCCTTGATTGAATTAGCTCTCACACCAATATTTGCGTCTCGAGCCTTTGCATTGAGGGCTATCTGAAAACGGCTGTGGAGCTGAAGTTGCCTGTGAATGTGGAGTTGGTGGCATGTGAAACCCGCATGTGGAGCATTCGTTTCTGTGGGATGCTGACCAAGCTTCATGTCAGTCCTGGGCACACAAAGACACTAAGCATAGAGTGTGAAAACTGAGTTTCCTTGAGAGCTGCTTGGAAGCCTGATGGTGCGTGAAGTTAGTGAGCCAAATGGAGTTGTTCTCCCACAAGAACCACTCGGCTGATCCTTCTTCAATATGCCCTTCACCAACATGCAGTGTTTCCTTGATTGAATTAGCTCTCACACCAATATTTGCGTCTAGAGCCTTTGCATTGAGGGCTATCTGAAAACGGCTGTGGCGCTGATGTTGCCTGTGAATGTGGAGTTGGTGGCATGTGAAAGCCGCATGTGGAGCATTCGTTTGTGTGGGATGCTCTACCAGGTTCATTTCAGTCCTAGCCATACAAAGGGCACTAAGCATAGAGTGTGAAAACTGAGTTTCCTTGAGAGCTGCTTGGAAGCCTGATGGTGTGTGAAGTTAGTGAGCCAAATGGAGTTGTTCTCCCACAAGAACCACTCGGCTGATCCTTCTTCAATATGCCCTTCACCAACATGCAGTGTTTACTTGATTGAGTTAGCTCTCACACCAATATTTGCGTGTAGAGCCTTTGCATTGAGGGCTATCTGAAAACGGCTGTGGCGCTGAAGTTGCCTGTGAATGTGGAGTTGGTGGCATGTGAAACCCGCATGTGGAGCATGCGTTTGTGTGGGATGCTCACCAAGCTTCATTTCAGTCCTGGGCACACAAGGAGCACTAAGCATAGAGTGTGAAAACTGAGTTTCCTTGAGAGCTGCTTGGAAGCCTGATGCTGTGTGAAGTTAGTGAGCCAAATGGAGTTGTTCTCCCACAAGAACCACTCGGCTGATCCTTCTTCAATATGCCCTTCACCAACATGCAGTGTTTCCTTGATTGAATTAGCTCTCACACCAATATTTGCGTCTAGAGCCTTTGCATTGAGGGCTATCTGAAAACTGCTGTGGCGCTGAAGTTGCCTGTGAATGTGGAGTTGGTGGCAAGTGAAACCCGCATGTGGAGCATTCGTTTGTGTGGGATGCTCTACCAGGTTCATTCCTAGATAATGCACTCAAAGGGCACTAAGCATAGAGTGTGAAAACTGAGTATCCTTAAGAGCTGCTTGGAAGCCTGATGGTGTGTGAAGTTAGTGAGCCAAATGGAGTTGTTCTCCCACAAGAACCACTCGGCTGATCCTTCTTCAATATGCCCTTCACCAACATGCAGTGTTTCCTTGATTGAATTAGCTCTCACACCAATATTTGCGTCTAGAGCCTTTGCATTGAGGGCTATCTGAAAATGGCTGTGGCGCTGATGTTGCCTGTGAATGTGGAGTTGGTGGCATGTGAAACCCGCATGTGGAGCATTCGTTTGTGTGGGATGCTCTACCAGGTTCATTCCTAGATAATGCACTCAAAGGGCACTAAGCATAGAGTGTGAAAACTGAGTATCCTTAAGAGCTGCTTGGAAGCCTGATGGTGTGTGAAGTTAGTGAGCCAAATGGAGTTGTTCTCCCACAAGAACCACTCGGCTGATCCTTCTTCAATATGCCCTTCACCAACATGCAGTGTTTCCTTGATTGAATTAGCTCTCACACCAATATTTGCGTCTCGAGCCTTTGCATTGAGGGCTATCTGAAAACGGCTGTGGAGCTGAAGTTGCCTGTGAATGTGGAGTTGGTGGCATGTGAAACCCGCATGTGGAACATTCGTTTCTGTGGGATGCTGACCAAGCTTCATGTCAGTCCTGGGCACACAAAGACACTAAGCATAGAGTGTGAAAACTGAGTTTCCTTGAGAGCTGCTTGGAAGCCTGATGGTGCGTGAAGTTAGTGAGCCAAATGGAGTTGTTCTCCCACAAGAACCACTCAGCTGATCCTTCTTCAATATGCCCTTCACCAACATGCAGTGTTTCCTTGATTGAATTAGCTCTCACACCAATATTTGCGTCTAGAGCCTTTGCATTGAGGGCTATCTGAAAACGGCTGTGGCGCTGATGTTGCCTGTGAATGTGGAGTTGGTGGCATGTGAAACCCGCATGTGGAGCATTCGTTTCTGTGGGATGCTCTACCAGGTTCATTCCTAGATAATGCACTCAAAGGGCACTAAGCATAGAGTGTGAAAACTGAGTTTCCTTGAGAGCTGCTTGGAAGCCTGATGGTGTGTGAAGTTAGTGAGCCAAATGGAGTTGTTCTCCCACAAGAACCACTCGGCTGATCCTTCTTCAATATGCCCTTCACCAACATGCAGTGTTTCCTTGATTCAATTAGCTCTCACACCAATATTTGTGTCTAGAGCCTTTGCATTGAGGGCTATCTGAAAACGGCTGTGGCGCTGAAGTTGCCTGTGAATGTGGAGTTGGTGGCATGTGAAAGCCGCATGTGGAGCATTCGTTTGTGTGGGATGCTCTACCAGGTTCATTTCAGTCCTAGCCATACAAAGGGCACTAAGCATAGAGTGTGAAAACTGAGTTTCCTTGAGAGCTGCTTGGAAGCCTGATGGTGTGTGAAGTTAGTGAGCCAAATGGAGTTGTTCTCCCACAAGAACCACTCGGCTGATCCTTCTTCAATATGCCCTTCACCAACATGCAGTGTTTCCTTGATTGAATTAGCTCTCACACCAATATTTGCGTCTAGAGCCTTTGCATTGAGGGCTATCTGAAAACGGCTGTGGCGCTGAAGTTGCCTGTGAATGTGGAGTTGGTGGCATGTGAAACCCGCATGTGGAGCATTCGTTTGTGTGGGATGCTCTACCAGGTTCATTTCAGTCCTAGCCATACAAAGGGCACTAAGCATAGAGTGTGAAAACTGAGTTTCCTTGAGAGCTGCTTATAAGCCTGATGGTGTGTGAAGTTAGTGAGCCTAATGTAGTTGTTCTCCCACAAGAACCACTCGGCTGATCCTTCTTTAATATGCCCTTCACCAACATGCAGTGTTTCCTTGATTGAATTAGCTCTCACACCAATATTTGCGTCTAGAGCCTTTGCATTGAGGGCTATCTGAAAATGGCTGTGGCGCTGAAGTTGCCTGTGAATGTGGAGTTGGTGGCATGTGAAACCCGCATGTGGAGCATTCGTTTCTGTGGGATGCTGACCAAGCTTCATGTCAGTCCTGGGCACACAAGGAGCACTAAGCATAGAGTGTGAAAACTGAGATTCCTTGAGAGCTGCTTGGAAGCCTGATGCTGTGTGAAGTTAGTGAGCCAAATAGAGTTGTTCTCCCACAAGAACCACTCGGCTGATCCTTCTTCAATATGCCCTTCACCAACATGCAGTGTTTCCTTGATTGAATTAGCTCTCACACCAATATTTGCGTCTAGAGCCTTTGCATTGAGGGCTATCTGAAAACGGCTGTGGCGCTGAAGTTGCCTGTGAATGTGGAGTTGATGGCATGTGAAAGCCGCATGTGGAGCATTCGTTTGTGTGGGATGCTCTACCAGGTTCATTCCTAGATAATGCACTCAAAGGGCACTAAGCATAGAGTGTGAAAACTGAGTTTCCTTGAGAGCTGCTTGGAAGCCTGATGGTGTGTGAAGTTAGTGAGCCAAATGGAGTTGTTCTCCCACAAGAACCACTCGGCTGATCCTTCTTCAATATGCCCTTCACCAACATGCAGTGTTTCCTTGATTGAATTAGCTCTCACACCAATATTTGCGTCTCGAGCCTTTGCATTGAGGGCTATCTGAAAACGGCTGTGGCGCTGAAGTTGCCTGTGAATGTGGAGTTGGTGGCATGTGAAACCCGCATGTGGAGCATTCGTTTGTGTGGGATGCTGACCAAGCTTCATGTCAGTCATGGGCACACAAAGACACTAAGCATAGAGTGTGAAAACTGAGTTTCCTTGAGAGCTGCTTGGAAGCCTGATGGTGCGTGAAGTTAGTGAGCCAAATGGAGTTGTTCTCCCACAAGAACCACTCAGCTGATCCTTCTTCAATATGCCCTTCACCAACATGCAGTGTTTCCTTGATTGAATTAGCTCTCACACCAATATTTGCGTCTAGAGCCTTTGCATTGAGGGCTATCTGAAAACGGCTGTGGCGCTGAAGTTGCCTGTGAATGTGGAGTTGGTGGCATGTGAAAGCCGCATGTGGAGTATTCGTTTGTGTGGGATGCTCTACCAGGTTCATTTCAGTCCTAGCCATACAAAGGGCACTAAGCATAGAGTGTGAAAACTGAGTTTCCTTGAGAGCTGCTTGGAAGCCTGATGGTGTGTGAAGTTAGTGAGCCAAATGGAGTTGTTCTCCCACAAGAACCACTCGGCTGATCCTTCTTCAATATGCCCTTCACCAACATGCAGTGTTTACTTGATTGAGTTAGCTCTCACACCAATATTTGCGTCTAGAGCCTTTGCATTGAGGGCTATCTGAAAACGGCTGTGGAGCTGAATTTGCCTGTGAATGTGGAGTTGGTGGCATGTGAAACCCGCATGTGGAGCATGCGTTTGTGTGGGATGCTCACCAAGCTTCATTTCAGTCCTGGGCACACAAGGAGCACTAAGCATAGAGTGTGAAAACTGAGTTTCCTTGAGAGCTGCTTGGAAGCCTGATGGTGTGTGAAGTTAGTGAGCCAAATGGAGTTGTTCTCCCACAAGAAGCACTCGGCTGATCCTTCTTCAATATGCCCTTCACCAACATGCAGTGTTTCCTTGATTGAATTAGCTCTCACACCAATATTTGCGTCTAGAGCCTTTGCATTGAGGGCTATCTGAAAACGGCTGTGGCGCTGAAGTTACCTGTGAATGTGGAGTTGGTGGCATGTGAAACCCGCATGTGGAGCATTTTTTTGTGTGCGATGCTCTACCAGGTTCATTCCTAGATAATGCATTCAATGGGCACTAAACATAGAGTGTGAAAACTGAGTTTCCTTGAGAGCTGCTTGGAAGCCTGATGGTGTGTGAAGTTAGTGAGCCAAATAGAGTTGTTCTCCCACAAGAACTACTCGGCTGATCCTTCTTCAATATGCCCTTCACCAACATGCAGTGTTTCCTTGATTGAATTAGCTCTCACACCAATATTTGCGTCTAGAGCCTTTGCATTGAGGGCTATCTGAAAACGGCTGTGGCGCTGATGTTGCCTGTGAATGTGGAGTTGGTGGCATGTGAAACCCGCATGTGGATCATTCGTTTGTGTGGGATGCTCTACCATGTTCATTCCTAGATAATGCACTCAAAGGGCACTAAGCATAGAGTGTGAAAACTGAGTATCCTTAAGAGCTGCTTGGAAGCCTGATGGTGTGTGAAGTTAGTGAGCCAAATGGAGTTGTTCTCCCACAAGAACCACTCGGCTGATCCTTCTTCAATATGCCCTTCACCAACATGCAGTGTTTCCTTGATTGAATTAGCTCTCACACCAATATTTGCGTCTCGAGCCTTTGCATTGAGGGCTATCTGAAAATGGCTGTGGCTCTGAAGTTGCCTGTGAATGTGGAGTTGGTGGCATGTGAAACCCGCATGTGGAGCATTCGTTTGTGTGGGATGCTCTACCAGGTTCATTCCTAGATAATGCACTCAAAGGGCACTAAGCATAGAGTGTGAAAACTGAGTATCCTTAAGAGCTGCTTGGAAGCCTGATGGTGTGTGAAGTTAGTGAGCCAAATGGAGTTGTTCTCCCACGAGAACCACTCGGCTGATCCTTCTTTAATATGCCCTTCACCAACATGCAGTGTTTCCTTGATTGAATTAGCTCTCACACCAATATTTGCGTCTCGAGCCTTTGCATTGAGGGCTATCTGAAAACGGCTGTGGAGCTGAAGTTGCCTGTGAATGTGGAGTTGGTGGCATGTGAAACCCGCATGTGGAGCATTCGTTTCTGTGGGATGCTGACCAAGCTTCATGTCAGTCCTGGGCACACAAAGACACTAAGCATAGAGTGTGAAAACTGAGTTTCCTTGAGAGCTGCTTGGAAGCCTGATGGTGCGTGAAGTTAGTGAGCCAAATGGAGTTGTTCTCCCACAAGAACCACTCGGCTGATCCTTCTTCAATATGCCCTTCACCAACATGCAGTGTTTCCTTGATTGAATTAGCTCTCACACCAATATTTGCGTCTAGAGCCTTTGCATTGAGGGCTATCTGAAAACGGCTGTGGCGCTGATGTTGCCTGTGAATGTGGAGTTGGTGGCATGTGAAAGCCGCATGTGGAGCATTCGTTTGTGTGGGATGCTCTACCAGGTTCATTTCAGTACTAGCCATACAAAGGGCACTAAGCATAGAGTGTGAAAACTGAGTTTCCTTGAGAGCTGCTTGGAAGCCTGATGGTGTGTGAAGTTAGTGAGCCAAATGGAGTTGTTCTCCCACAAGAACCACTCGGCTGATCCTTCTTCAATATGCCCTTCACCAACATGCAGTGTTTACTTGATTGAGTTAGCTCTCACACCAATATTTGCGTCTAGAGCCTTTGCATTGAGGGCTATCTGAAAACGGCTGTGGCGCTGAAGTTGCCTGTGAATGTGGAGTTGGTGGCATGTGAAACCCGCATGTGGAGCATGCGTTTGTGTGGGATGCTCACCAAGCTTCATTTCAGTCCTGGGCACACAAGGAGCACTAAGCATAGAGTGTGAAAACTGAGATTCCTTGAGAGCTGCTTGGAAGCCTGATGCTGTGTGAAGTTAGTGAGCCAAATAGAGTTGTTCTCCCACAAGAACCACTCGGCTGATCCTTCTTCAATATGCCCTTCACCAACATGCAGTGTTTCCTTGATTGAATTAGCTCTCACACCAATATTTGCGTCTAGAGCCTTTGCATTGAGGGCTATCTGAAAACGGCTGTGGCGCTGAAGTTGCCTGTGAATGTGGAGTTGATGGCATGTGAAAGCCGCATGTGGAGCATTCGTTTGTGTGGGATGCTCTACCAGGTTCATTTCAGTCCTAGCCATACAAAGGGCACTAAGCATAGAGTGTGAAAACTGAGTTTCCTTGAGAGCTGCTTGGAAGCCTGATGGTGTGTGAAGTTAGTGAGCCAAATGGAGTTGTTCTCCCACAAGAACCACTCGGCTGATCCTTCTTCAATATGCCCTTCACCAACATGCAGTGTTTCCTTGATTGAATTAGCTCTCACACCAATATTTGCGTCTCGAGCCTTTGCATTGAGGGCTATCTGAAAACGGCTGTGGCGCTGAAGTTGCCTGTGAATGTGGAGTTGGTGGCATGTGAAACCCGCATGTGGAGCATTCGTTTGTGTGGGATGCTCTACCAGGTTCATTTCAGACCTAGCCATACAAAGGGCACTAAGCATAGAGTGTGAAAACTGAGTTTCCTTGAGAGCTGCTTATAAGCCTGATGGTGTGTGAAGTTAGTGAGCCTAATGGAGTTGTTCTCCCACAAGAACCACTCGGCTGATCCTTCTTCAATATGCCTTCACCAACATGCAGTGTTTCCTTGATTGAATTAGCTCTCACACCAATATTTGCGTCTAGAGCCTTTGCATTGAGGGCTATCTGAAAATGGCTGTGGCGCTGAAGTTGCCTGTGAATGTGGAGTTGGTGGCATGTGAAACCCGCATGTGGAGCATTCGTTTCTGTGGGATGCTGACCAAGCTTCATGTCAGTCCTGGGCACACAAGGAGCACTAAGCATAG
The DNA here is from genome assembly GCF_030435755.1 of Ochotona princeps. Taxonomy (NCBI): domain Eukaryota; kingdom Metazoa; phylum Chordata; class Mammalia; order Lagomorpha; family Ochotonidae; genus Ochotona; species Ochotona princeps. Next base: position 21,971 of record NW_026696422.1, on the reverse strand, counting down.
AGTGTGAAAACTGAGATTCCTTGAGAGCTGCTTGGAAGCCTGATGCTGTGTGAAGTTAGTGAGCCAAATGGAGTTGTTCTCCCACAAGAACCACTCGGCTGATCCTTCTTCAATATGCCCTTCACCAACATGCAGTGTTTCCTTGATTGAATTAGCTCTCACACCAATATTTGCGTCTCGAGCCTTTGCATTGAGGGCTATCTGAAAACGGCTGTGGCGCTGAAGTTGCCTGTGAATGTGGAGTTGGTGGCATGTGAAACCCGCATGTGGAGCATTCGTTTGTGTGGGATGCTCTACCAGGTTCATTCCTAGATAATGCACTCAAAGGGCACTAAGCATAGAGTGTGAAAACTGAGTTTCCTTGAGAGCTGCTTGGAAGCCTGATGGTGTGTGAAGTTAGTGAGCCAAATGGAGTTGTTCTCCCACAAGAACCACTCGGCTGATTCTTCTTCAATATGCCCTTCACCAACATGCAGTGTTTCCTTGATTGAATTAGCTCTCACACCAATATTTGCGTCTAGAGCCTTTGCATTGAGGGCTATCTGAAAACGGCTGTGGCGCTGAAGTTGCCTGTGAATGTGGAGTTGGTGGCATGTGAAACCCGCATGTGGAGCATTCGTTTGTGTGGGATGCTCTACCAGGTTCATTCCTAGATAATGCATTCAATGGGCACTAAACATAGAGTGTGAAAACTGAGTTTCCTTGAGAGCTGCTTGGAAGCCTGATGGTGTGTGAAGTTAGTGAGCCAAATGGAGTTGTTCTCCCACAAGAACCACTCGGCTGATCCTTCTTCAATATGCCCTTCACCAACATGCAGTGTTTCCTTGATTGAATTAGCTCTCACACCAATATTTGCGTCTAGAGCCTTTGCATTGAGGGCTATCTGAAAACGGCTGTGGCGCTGATGTTGCCTGTGAATGTGGAGTTGGTGGCATGTGAAACCCGCATGTGGAGCATTCGTTTGTGTGGGATGCTGACCAAGCTTCATTTCAGTCCTAGCCATACAAAGGGCACTAAGCATAGAGTGTGAAAACTGAGTTTCCTTGAGAGCTGCTTGGAAGCCTGATGGTGTGTGAAGTTAGTGAGCCAAATGGAGTTGTTCTCCCACAAGAAGCACTCGGCTGATCCTTCTTCAATATGCCCTTCACCAACATGCAGTGTTTCCTTGATTGAATTAGCTCTCACACCAATATTTGCGTCTAGAGCCTTTGCATTGAGGGCTATCTGAAAACGGCTTTGGCGCTGATGTTGCCTGTGAATGTGGAGTTGGTGGCATGTGAAACCCGCATGTGGAGCATTCGTTTCTGTGGGATGCTGACCAAACTTCATGTCAGTCCTGGGCACACAAAGACACTAAGCATAGAGTGTGAAAACTGAGTTTCCTTGACAGCTGCTTGGAAGCCTGATGGTGCGTGAAGTTAGTGAGCCAAATGGAGTTGTTCTCCCACAAGAACCACTCGGCTGATTCTTCTTCAATATGCCCTTCACCAACATGCAGTGTTTCCTTGATTGAATTAGCTCTCACACCAATATTTGTGTCTAGAGACTTTGCATTGAGGGCTATCTGAAAACGGCTTTGGCGCTGATATTGCCTGTGAATGTGGAGTTGGTGGCATGTGAAACCCGCATGTGGAGCATTCGTTTCTGTGGGATGCTGACCAAGCTTCATGTCAGTCCTGGGCACACAAAGACACTAAGCATAGAGTGTGAAAACTGAGTTTCCTTGAGAGCTGCTTGGAAGCCTGATGGTGTGTGAAGTTAGTGTGCCAAATGGAGTTGTTCTCTCCACAACAACCACTCGGCTGATCCTTCTTCAATATGCCCTTCACCAACATGCAGTGTTTCCTTGATTGAATTAGCTCTCACACCAATATTTGCGTCTAGAGCCTTTGCATTGAGGGCTATCTGAAAACGGCTGTGGCGCTGAAGTTGCCTGTGAATGTGGAGTTGATGGCATGTGAAAGCCGCATGTGGAGCATTCGTTTGTGTGGGATGCTCTACCAGGTTCATTCCTAGATAATGCATTCAATGGGCACTAAACATAGAGTGTGAAAACTGAGTTTCCTTGAGAGCTGCTTGGAAGCCTGATGGTGTGTGAAGTTAGTGAGCCAAATGGAGTTGTTCTCCCACAAGAACCACTCGGCTGATCCTTCTTCAATATGCCCTTCACCAACATGCAGTGTTTCCTTGATTGAATTAGCTCTCACACCAATATTTGCGTCTAGAGCCTTTGCATAGAGGGCTATCTGAAAGCGGCTGTGGCGCTGAAGTTGCCTGTGAATGTGGAGTTGGTGGCATGTGAAACCCGCATGTGGAGCATTCGTTTCTGTGGGATGCTGACCAAGCTTCATGTCAGTCCTGGGCACACAAAGACACTAAGCATAGAGTGTGAAAACTGAGTTTCCTTGAGAGCTGCTTGGAAGCCTGATGGTGCGTGAAGTTAGTGAGCCCAATGGAGTTGTTCTCCCACAAGAACCACTCGGCTGATTCTTCTTCAATATGCCCTTCACCAACATGCAGTGTTTCCTTGATTGAATTAGCTCTCACACCAATATTTGCGTCTAGAGCCTTTGCATTGAGGGCTATCTGAAAATGGCTGTGGCGCTGATGTTGCCTGTGAATGTGGAGTTGGTGGCATGTGAAACCCGCATGTGGAGCATTCGTTTGTGTGGGATGCTCTACCAGGTTCATTCCTAGATAATGCACTTAAAGGGCACTAAGCATAGAGTGTGAAAACTGAGTTTCCTTGAGAGCTGCTTGGAAGCCTGTTGGTGTGTGAAGTTAGTGAGCCAAATGGAGTTGTTCTACCAAAAGAACCACTCGGCTGATCCTTCTTCAATATGCCCTTCACCAACATGCAGTGTTTCCTTGATTGAATTAGCTCTCACACCAATATTTGCGTCTAGAGCCTTTGCATTGAGGGCTATCTGAAAACGGCTGTGGCGCTGAAGTTGCCTGTGAATGTGGAGTTGGTGGCATGTGAAACCCGCATGTGGAGCATTCGTTTCTGTGGGATGCTGACCAAGCTTCATGTCAGTCCTGGGCACACAAGGAGCACTAAGCATAGAGTGTGAAAACTGAGATTCCTTGAGAGCTGCTTGGAAGCCTGATGCTGTGTGAAGTTAGTGAGCCAAATAGAGTTGTTCTCCCACAAGAACCACTCGGCTGATCCTTCTTCAATATGCCCTTCACCAACATGCAGTGTTTCCTTGATTGAATTAGCTCTCACACCAATATTTGCGTCTAGAGCCTTTGCATTGAGGGCTATCTGAAAACGGCTGTGGCGCTGAAGTTGCCTGTGAATGTGGAGTTGGTGGCATGTGAAACCCGCATGTGGAGCATTCGTTTGTGTGGGATGCTCTACCAGGTTCATTCCTAGATAATGCACTCAAAGGGCACTAAGCATAGAGTGTGAAAACTGAGTTTCCTTGAGAGCTGCTTGGAAGCCTGATGGTGTGTGAAGTTAGTGAGCCAAATGGAGTTGTTCTCCCACAAGAACCACTCGGCTGATTCTTCTTCAATATGCCCTTCACCAACATGCAGTGTTTCCTTGATTGAATTAGCTCTCACACCAATATTTGCGTCTAGAGCCTTTGCATTGAGGGCTATCTGAAAACGGCTGTGGCGCTGAAGTTGCCTGTGAATGTGGAGTTGGTGGCATGTGAAACCCGCATGTGGAGCATTCGTTTGTGTGGGATGCTCTACCAGGTTCATTCCTAGATAATGCATTCAATGGGCACTAAGCATAGAGTGTGAAAACTGAGTTTCCTTGAGAGCTGCTTGGAAGCCTGATGGTGTGTGAAGTTAGTGAGCCAAATGGAGTTGTTCTCCCACAAGAACCACTCGGCTGATCCTCCTTCAATATGCCCTTCACCAACATGCAGTGTTTCCTTGATTGAATTAGCTCTCACACCAATATTTGCGTCTAGAGCCTTTGCATTGAGGGCTATCTGAAAACGGCTGTGGCGCTGATGTTGCCTGTGAATGTGGAGTTGGTGGCATGTGAAACCCGCATGTGGAGCATTCGTTTGTGTGGGATGCTGACCAAGCTTCATTTCAGTCCTAGCCATACAAAGGGCACTAAGCATAGAGTGTGAAAACTGAGTTTCCTTGAGAGCTGCTTGGAAGCCTGATGGTGTGTGAAGTTAGTGAGCCAAATGGAGTTGTTCTCCCACAAGAAGCACTCGGCTGATCCTTCTTCAATATGCCCTTCACCAACATGCAGTGTTTCCTTGATTGAATTAGCTCTCACACCAATATTTGCGTCTAGAGCCTTTGCATTGAGGGCTATCTGAAAACGGCTTTGGCGCTGATGTTGCCTGTGAATGTGGAGTTGGTGGCATGTGAAACCCGCATGTGGAGCATTCGTTTCTGTGGGATGCTGACCAAACTTCATGTCAGTCCTGGGCACACAAAGACACTAAGCATAGAGTGTGAAAACTGAGTTTCCTTGAGAGCTGCTTGGAAGCCTGATGGTGCGTGAAGTTAGTGAGCCAAATGGAGTTGTTCTCCCACAAGAACCACTCGGCTGATTCTTCTTCAATATGCCCTTCACGAACATGCAGTGTTTCCTTGATTGAATTAGCTCTCACACCAATATTTGTGTCTAGAGACTTTGCATTGAGGGCTATCTGAAAACGGCTTTGGCGCTGATATTGCCTGTGAATGTGGAGTTGGTGGCATGTGAAACCCGCATGTGGAGCATTCGATTGTGTGGGATGCTGACCAAGCTTCATGTCAGTCCTGGGCACACAAAGACACTAAGCATAGAGTGTGAAAACTGAGTTTCCTTGAGAGCTGCTTGGAAGCCTGATGGTGTGTGAAGTTAGTGAGCCAAATGGAGTTGTTCTCCCACAACAACCACTCGGCTGATCCTTCTTCAATATGCCCTTCACCAACATGCAGTGTTTCCTTGATTGAATTAGCTCTCACACCAATATTTGCGTCTAGAGCCTTTGCATTGAGGGCTATCTGAAAACGGCTGTGGCGCTGAAGTTGCCTGTCAATGTGGAGTTGATGGCATGTGAAAGCCGCATGTGGAGCATTCGTTTGTGTGGGATGCTCTACCAGGTTCATTCCTAGATAATGCATTCAATGGGCACTAAACATAGAGTGTGAAAACTGAGTTTCCTTGAGAGCTGCTTGGAAGCCTGATGGTGTGTGAAGTTAGTGAGCCAAATGGAGTTGTTCTCCCACAAGAACCACTCGGCTGATCCTTCTTCAATATGCCCTTCACCAACATGCAGTGTTTCCTTGATTGAATTAGCTCTCACACCAATATTTGCGTCTAGAGCCTTTGCATAGAGGGCTATCTGAAAGCGGCTGTGGCGCTGAAGTTGCCTGTGAATGTGGAGTTGGTGGCATGTGAAACCCGCATGTGGAGCATTCGTTTCTGTGGGATGCTGACCAAGCTTCATGTCAGTCCTGGGCACACAAAGACACTAAGCATAGAGTGTGAAAACTGAGTTTCCTTGAGAGCTGCTTGGAAGCCTGATGGTGCGTGAAGTTAGTGAGCCCAATGGAGTTGTTCTCCAACAAGAACCACTCGGCTGATTCTTCTTCAATATGCCCTTCACCAACATGCAGTGTTTCCTTGATTGAATTAGCTCTCACACCAATATTTGCGTCTAGAGCCTTTGCATTGAGGGCTATCTGAAAAAGGCTGTGGCGCTGATGTTGCCTGTGAATGTGGAGTTGGTGGCATGTGAAACCCGCATGTGGAGCATTCGTTTGTGTGGGATCCTCTACCAGGTTCATTTCTAGATAATGCACTCAAAAGGCACTAAGCATAGAGTGTGAAAACTGAGTATCCTTAAGAGCTGCTTGGAAGCCTGATGGTGTGTGAAGTTAGTGAGCCAAATGGAGTTGTTCTCCCACAAGAACCACTCGGCTGATCCTTCTTCAATATGCCCTTCACCAACATGCAGTGTTTCCTTGATTGAATTAGCTCTCACACCAATATTTGCGTCTAGAGCCTTTGCATTGAGGGCTATCTGAAAACGGCTGTGGCGCTGAAGTTGCCTGTGAATGTGGAGTTGGTGGCATGTGAAACCCGCATGTGGAGCATTCGTTTGTGTGGGATGCTGACCAAGCTTCATTTCAGTCCTAGCCATACAAAGGGCACTAAGCATAGAGTGTGAAAACTGAGTTTCCTTGAGAGCTGCTTGGAAGCCTGATGGTGTGTGAAGTTAGTGAGCCAAATGGAGTTGTTCTCCCACAAGAACCACTCGGCTGATCCTTCTTCAATATGCCCTTCACCAACATGCAGTGTTTCCTTGATTGAATTAGCTCTCACACCAATATTTGCGTCTAGAGCCTTTGCATTGAGGGCTATCTGAAAATGGCTGTGGCGCTGAAGTTGCCTGTGAATGTGGAGTTGGTGGCATGTGAAACCCGCATGTGGAGCATTCGTTTGTGTGGGATGCTCTACCAGGTTCATTCCTAGATAATGCACTCAAAGGGCACTAAGCATAGAGTGTGAAAACTGAGTTTCCTTGAGAGCTGCTTGGAAGCCTGATGGTGTGTGAAGTTAGTGAGCCAAATGGAGTTGTTCTCCCACAAGAACCACTCAGCTGATCCTTCTTCAATATGCCCTTCACCAACATGCAGTGTTTCCTTGATTGAATTAGCTCTCACACCAATATTTGCGTCTAGAGCCTTTGCATTGAGGGCTATCTGAAAACGGCTGTGGCGCTGAAGTTGCCTGTGAATGTGGAGTTGGTGGCATGTGAAACCCGCATGTGGAGCATTCGTTTGTGTGGGATGCTCTACCAGGTTCATTCCTAGATAATGCACTCAAAGGGCACTAAGCATAGAGTGTGAAAACTGAGTTTCCTTGAGAGCTGCTTGGAAGCCTGATGGTGTGTGAAGTTAGTGAGCCAAATGGAGTTGTTCTCCCACAAGAACCACTCAGCTGATCCTTCTTCAATATGCCCTTCACCAACATGCAGTGTTTCCTTGATTGAATTAGCTCTCACACCAATATTTGCGTCTAGAGCCTTTGCATTGAGGGCTATCTGAAAACGGCTGTGGCGCTGAAGTTGCCTGTGAATGTGGAGTTGGTGGCATGTGAAACCCGCATGTGGAGCATTCGTTTGTGTGGGATGCTGACCAAGCTTCATTTCAGTCCTGGGCACACAAAGATCACCAAGCATAGAGTGTGAAAACTGAGTTTCCTTGAGAGCTGCTTGGAAGCCTGATGGTGTGTAACGTTAGTGAGCCAAATGTAGTTGTTCTCCCACAAGAACCACTCAGCTGATCCTTCTTCAATATGCCCTTCACCAACATGCAGTGTTTCCTTGATTGAATTAGCTCTCACACCAATATTTGCGTCTAGAGCCTTTGCATTGAGGGCTATCTGAAAACGGCTGTGGCGCTGAAGTTGCCTGTCAATGTGGAGTTGGTGGCATGTGAAACCCGCATGTGGAGCATTCGTTTGTGTGGGATGCTCTACCAGGTTCATTCCTAGATAATGCACTCAAAGGACACTAAGCATAGAGTGTGAAAACTGAGTTTCCTTGAGAGCTGCTTGGAAGCCTGATGGTGTGTGAAGTTAGTGAGCCAAATGGAGTTGTTCTCCCACAAGAACCACTCGGCTGATCCTTCTACAATATGCCCTTCACCAACATGCAGTGTTTCCTTGATTGAATTAGCTTTCACACCAATATTTGCGTCTAGAGTCTTTGCATTGAGGGCTATCTGAAAACGGCTGTGGGGCTGAAGTTGCCTGTGAATGTGGAGTTGGTGGCATGTGAAACCTGCATGTGGAGCATTCGTTTGTGTGGGATGCTGACCAAGTTTCATTTCAGTCCTGGGCACACAAAGGGCACTAAGCATAGAGTGTGAAAACTGAGTTTCCTTGAGAGCTGCTTGGAAGCCTGATGGTGTGTGAAGTTAGTGAGCCAAATGGAGTTGTTCTCCCACAAGAACCACTCGGCTGATCCTTCTTCAATATGCCCTTCACCAACATGCAGTGTTTCCTTGATTGAATTAGCTCTCACACCAATATTTGCGTCTAGAGCCTTTGCATTGAGGGCTATCTGAAAACGGCTGTGGCGCTGAAGTTGCCTGTGAATGTGGAGTTGGTGGCATGTGAAACCCGCATGTGGTGCATTCGTTTGTGTGGGATGCTCTACCAGGTTCATTTCAGTCCTAGCCATACAAAGGGCACTAAGCATAGAGTGTGAAAACTGAGTTTCCTTGAGAGCTGCTTGGAAGCCTGATGGTGTGTGAAGTTAGTGAGCCAAATGGAGTTGTTCTCCCACAAGAACCACTCGGCTGATCCTTCTTCAATATGCCCTTCACCAACATGCAGTGTTTCCTTGATTGAGTTAGCTCTCACACCAATATTTGCGTCTAGAGCCTTTGCATTGAGGGCTATCTGAAAACGGCTGTGGCGCTGAAGTTGCCTGTGAATGTGGAGTTGGTGGCATGTGAAACCCGCATGTGGAGCATTCGTTTGTGTGGGATGCTCTACCAGGTTCATTCCTAGATAATGCACTCAAAGGGCACTAAGCAAAGAGTGTGAAAACTGCGTTTCATTGAGAGCTGCTTGGAAGCCTGATGGTGTGTGAAGTTAGTGAGCCAAATGGAGTTTTTCTCCCACAAGAACCACTCGGCTGATCCTTCTTCAATATGCCCTTCACCAACATGCAGTGTTTCCTTGATTGAATTAGCTCTCACACCAATATTTGCGTCTAGAGCCTTTGCATTGAGGGCTATCTGAAAACGGCTGTGGCGCTGAAGTTGCCTGTGAATGTGGAGTTGGTGGCATGTGAAACCCGCATGTGGAGCATTCGTTTGTGTGGGATGCTCTACCAGGTTCATTCCTAGATAATGCACTCAAAGGGCACTAAGCATAGAGTGTGAAAACTGAGTTTCCTTGAGAGCTGCTTGGAAGCCTGATGGTGTGTGAAGTTAGTGAGCCAAATGGAGTTGTTCTCCCACAAGAACCACTCGGCTGATCCTTCTTCAATATGCCCTTCACCAACATGCAGTGTTTCCTTGATTGAATTAGCTCTCACACCAATATTTGCGTCTAGAGCCTTTGCATTGAGGGCTATCTGAAAACGGCTGTGGCGCTGAAGTTGCCTGTGAATCTGGAGTTGGTGGCATGTGAAACCCGCATGTGGAGCATTCGTTTGTGTGGGATGCTCTACCAGGTTCATTTCAGTCCTAGCCATACAAAGGGTACTAAGCATAGAGTGTGAAAACTGAGTTTCCTTGAGAGCTGCTTGGAAGCCTGATGGTGTGTGAAGTTAGTGAGCCAAATGGAGTTGTTCTCCCACAAGAACCACTCGGCTGATCCTTCTTCAATATGCCCTTCACCAACATGCATTGTTTCCTTGATTGAATTAGCTCTCACACCAATATTTGCGTCTAGAGCCTTTGCATTGAGGGCTATCTGAAAACGGCTGTGGCGCTGAAGTTGCCTGTGAATGTGGAGTTGGTGGCATGTGAAACCCGCATGTGGAGCATTCGTTTGTGTGGGATGCTCACCAAGCTTCATTTCAGTCCTGGGCACACAAAGAGCACTAAGCATAGAGTGTGAAAACTGAGTTTCCTTGAGAGCTGCTTGGAAGCCTGATGGTGTGTGAAGTTAGTGAGCCAAATGGAGTTGTTCTCCCACAAGAACCACTCGGCTGATCCTTCTTCAATATGCCCTTCACCAACATGCAGTGTTTCCTTGATTGAATTAGCTCTCACACCAATATTTGCGTCTAGAGCCTTTGCATTGAGGGCTATCTGAAAACGGCTGTGGCGCTGAAGTTGCCTGTGAATCTGGAGTTGGTGGCATGTGAAACCCGCATGTGGAGCATTCGTTTGTGTGGGATGCTCTACCAGGTTCATTTCAGTCCTAGCCATACAAAGGGTACTAAGCATAGAGTGTGAAAACTGAGTTTCCTTGAGAGCTGCTTGGAAGCCTGATGGTGTGTGAAGTTAGTGAGCCAAATGGAGTTGTTCTCCCACAAGAACCACTCGGCTGATCCTTCTTCAATATGCCCTTCACCAACATGCAGTGTTTCCTTGATTGAATTAGCTCTCACACCAATATTTGCGTCTAGAGCCTTTGCATTGAGGGCTATCTGAAAACGGCTGTGGCGCTGAAGTTGCCTGTGAATGTGGAGTTGGTGGCATGTGAAACCCGCATGTGGAGCATTCGTTTGTGTGGGATGCTCACCAAGCTTCATTTCAGTCCTGGGCACACAAAGAGCACTAAGCATAGAGTGTGAAAACTGAGTTTCCTTGAGAGCTGCTTGGAAGCCTGATGGTGTGTGAAGTTAGTGAGCCAAATGGAGTTGTTCTCCCACAAGAACCACTCGGCTGATCCTTCTTCAATATGCCCTTCACCAACATGCAGTGTTTCCTTGATTGAATTAGCTCTCACACCAATATTTGCGTCTAGAGCCTTTGCATTGAGGGCTATCTGAAAACGGCTGTGGCGCTGAAGTTGCCTGTGAATGTGGAGTTGGTGGCATGTGAAACCCGCATGTGGAGCATTCGTTTGTGTGGGATGCTCACCAATCTTCATTTCAGTCCTGGGCACACAAAGAGCACTAAGCATAGAGTGTGAAAACTGAGTTTCCTTGAGAGCTGCTTGGAAGCCTGATGGTGTGTGAAGTTAGTGAGCCAAATGGAGTTGTTCTCCCACAAGAACCACTCGGCTGATCCTTCTTCAATATGCCCTTCACCAACATGCAGTGTTTCCTTGATTGAATTAGCTCTCACACCAATATTTGCGTCTAGAGCCTTTGCATTGAGGGCTATCTGAAAATGGCTGTGGCGCTGAAGTTGCCTGTGAATGTGGAGTTGGTGGCATGTGAAACCCGCATGTGGAGCATTCGTTTGTGTGGGATGCTCTACCAGGTTCATTTCAGTCCTAGCCATACAAAGGGCACTAAGCATAGAGTGTGAAAACTGAGTTTCCTTGAGAGCTGCTTGGAAGCCTGATGGTGTGTGAAGTTAGTGAGCCAAATGGAGTTGTTCTCCCACAAGAACCACTCGGCTGATTCTTCTTCAATATGCCCTTCACCAACATGCAGTGTTTCCTTGATTGAATTAGCTCTCACACCAATATTTGCGTCTAGAGCCTTTGCATTGAGGGCTATCTGAAAACGGCTGTGGCGCTGAAGTTGCCTGTGAATGTGGAGTTGGTGGCATGTGAAACCCGCATGTGGAGCATTCGTTTGTGTGGGATGCTCTACCAGGTTCATTCCTAGATAATGCACTCAAAGGGCACTAAGCATAGAGTGTGAAAACTGAGTTTCCTTGAGAGCTGCTTGGAAGCCTGATGGTGTGTGAAGTTAGTGAGCCAAATGGAGTTGTTCTCCCACAAGAACCACTCGGCTGATCCTTCTTCAATATGCCCTTCACCAACATGCAGTGTTTCCTTGATTGAATTAGCTCTCACACCAATATTTGCGTCTAGAGCCTTTGCATTGAGGGCTATCTGAAAACGGCTGTGGCGCTGAAGTTGCCTGTGAATGTGGAGTTGGTGGCATGTGAAACCCGCATGTGGAGCATTCGTTTGTGTGGGATGCTCTACCAGGTTCATTTCAGTCCTAGCCATACAAAGGGCACTAAGCATAGAGTGTGAAAACTGAGTTTCCTTGAGAGCTGCTTGGAAGCCTGATGGTGTGTGAAGTTAGTGAGCCAAATGGAGTTGTTCTCCCACAAGAACCACTCGGCTGATCCTTCTTCAATATGCCCTTCACCAACATGCAGTGTTTCCTTGATTGAATTAGCTCTCACACCAATATTTGCGTCTAGAGCCTTTGCATTGAAGGCTATCTGAAAACGGCTGTGGCGCTGAAGTTGCCTGTGAATGTGGAGTTGGTGGCATGTGAAACCCGCATGTGGAGCATTCGTTTGTGTGGGATGCTCACCAAGCTTCATTTCAGTCCTGGGCACACAAAGAGCACTAAGCATAGAGTGTGAAAACTGAGTTTCCTTGAGAGCTGCTTGGAAGCCTGATGGTGTGTGAAGTTAGTGAGCCAAATGGAGTTGTTCTCCCACAAGAACCACTCGGCTGATCCTTCTTCAATATGCCCTTCACCAACATGCAGTGTTTCCTTGATTGAATTAGCTCTCACACCAATATTTGCGTCTAGAGCCTTTGCATTGAGGGCTATCTGAAAACGGCTGTGGCGCTGAAGTTGCCTGTGAATGTGGAGTTGTTGGCATGTGAAACCCGCATGTGGAGCATTCGTTTGTGTGGGATGCTCACCAAGCTTCATTTCAGTCCTGGGCACACAAAGAGCACTAAGCATAGAGTGTGAAAACTGAGTTTCCTTGAGAGCTGCTTGGAAGCCTGATGGTGTGTGAAGTTAGTGAGCCAAATGGAGTTGTTCTCCCACAAGAACCACGCGGCTGATCCTTCTTCAATATGCCCTTCACCAACATGCAGTGTTTCCTTGATTGAATTAGCTCTCACACCAATATTTGCGTCTAGAGCCTTTGCATTGAGGGCTATCTGAAAATGGCTGTGGCGCTGAAGTTGCCTGTGAATGTGGAGTTGGTGGCATGTGAAACCCGCATGTGGAGCATTCGTTTGTGTGGGATGCTCTACCAGGTTCATTTCAGTCCTAGCCATACAAAGGGCACTAAGCATAGAGTGTGAAAACTGAGTTTCCTTGAGAGCTGCTTGGAAGCCTGATGGTGTGTGAAGTTAGTGAGCCAAATGGAGTTGTTCTCCCACAAGAACCACTCGGCTGATCCTTCTTCAATATGCCCTTCACCAACATGCAGTGTTTCCTTGATTGAATTAGCTCTCACACCAATATTTGCGTCTAGAGCCTTTGCATTGAGGGCTATCTGAAAACGGCTGTGGCGCTGAAGTTGCCTGTGAATGTGGAGTTGGTGGCATGTGAAACCCGCATGTGGAGCATTCGTTTGTGTGGGATGCTCTACCAGGTTCATTCCTAGATAATGCACTCAAAGGGCACTAAGCAAAGAGTGTGAAAACTGCGTTTCCTTGAGAGCTGCTTGGAAGCCTGATGGTGTGTGAAGTTAGTGAGCCAAATGGAGTTGTTCTCCCACAAGAACCACTCGGCTGATCCTTCTTCAATATGCCCTTCACCAACATGCAGTGTTTCCTTGATTGAATTAGCTCTCACACCAATATTTGCGTCTAGAGCCTTTGCATTGAGGGCTATCTGAAAACGGCTGTGGCGCTGAAGTTGCCTGTGAATGTGGAGTTGGTGGCATGTGAAACCCGCATGTGGAGCATTCGTTTGTGTGGGATGCTCTACCAGGTTCATTCCTAGATAATGCACTCAAAGGGCACTAAGCATAGAGTGTGAAAACTGAGTTTCCTTGAGAGCTGCTTGGAAGCCTGATGGTGTGTGAAGTTAGTGAGCCAAATGGAGTTGTTCTCCCACAAGAACCACTCGGCTGATCCTTCTTCAATATGCCCTTCACCAACATGCAGTGTTTCCTTGATTGAATTAGCTCTCACACCAATATTTGCGTCTAGAGCCTTTGCATTGAGGGCTATCTGAAAACGGCTGTGGCGCTGAAGTTGCCTGTGAATGTGGAGTTGGTGGCATGTGAAACCCGCATGTGGAGCATTCGTTTGTGTGGGATGCTGACCAAGTTTCATTTCAGTCCTGGGCACACAAAGGGCACTAAGCATATAGTGTGAAAACTGAGTTTCCTTGAGAGCTGCTTGGAAGCCTGATGGTGTGTGAAGTTAGTGAGCCAAATGGAGTTGTTCTCCCACAAGAACCACTCGGCTGATCCTTCTTCAATATGCCCTTCACCAACATGCAGTGTTTCCTTGATTGAATTAGCTCTCACACCAATATTTGCGTCTAGAGCCTTTGCATTGAGGGCTATCTGAAAACGGCTGTGGCGCTGAAGTTGCCTGTGAATGTGGAGTTGGTGGCATGTGAAACCCGCATGTGGTGCATTCGTTTGTGTGGGATGCTCTACCAGGTTCATTTCAGTCCTAGCCATACAAAGGGCACTAAGCATAGAGTGTGAAAACTGAGTTTCCTTGAGAGCTGCTTGGAAGCCTGATGGTGTGTGAAGTTAGTGAGCCAAATGGAGTTGTTCTCCCACAAGAACCACTCGGCTGATCCTTCTTCAATATGCCCTTCACCAACATGCAGTGTTTCCTTGATTGAATTAGCTCTCACACCAATATTTGCGTCTAGAGCCTTTGCATTGAGAGCTATCTGAAAACGGCTGTGGCGCTGAAGTTGCCTGTGAATCTGGAGTTGGTGGCATGTGAAACCCGCATGTGGAGCATTCGTTTGTGTGGGATGCTCTACCAGGTTCATTTCAGTCCTAGCCATACAAAGGGCACTAAGCATAGAGTGTGAAAACTGAGTTTCCTTGAGAGCTGCTTGGAAGCCTGATGGTGTGTGAAGTTAGTGAGCCAAATGGAGTTGTTCTCCCACAAGAACCACTCGGCTGATCCTTCTTCAATATGCCCTTCACCAACATGCAGTATTTCCTTGATTGAATTAGCTCTCACACCAATATTTGCGTCTAGAGCCTTTGCATTGAGGGCTATCTGAAAACGGCTGTGGCGCTGAAGTAGCCTGTGAATGTGGAGTTGGTGGTATGTGAAACCCGCATGTGGAGCATTCGTTTGTGTGGGATGCTGACCAAGCTTCATTTCAGTCCTGGGCACACAAAGATCACCAAGCATAGAGTGTGAAAACTGAGTTTCCTTGAGAGCTGCTTGGAAGCCTGATGGTGTGTAAAGTTAGTGAGCCAAATGTAGTTGTTCTCCCACAAGAACCACTCAGCTGATCCTTCTTCAATATGCCCTTCACCAACATGCAGTGTTTCCTTGATTGAATTAGCTCTCACACCAATATTTGTGTCTAGAGCCTTTGCATTGAGGGCTATCTGAAAACGGCTGTGGCGCTGAAGTTCCCTGTGAATGTGGAGTTGGTGGCATGTGAAACCCGCATGTGGAGCATTCGTTTGTGTGGGATGCTCTACCAGGTTCATTCCTAGATAATGCACTCAAAGGGCACTAAGCATAGAGTGTGAAAACTGAGTTTCCTTGAGAGGTGCTTGGAAGCCTGATGGTGTGTGAAGTTAGTGAGCCAAATGGAGTTGTTCTCCCACAAGAACCACTCGGCTGATCCTTCTACAATATGCCCTTCACCAACATGCAGTGTTTCCTTGATTGAATTAGCTCTCACACCAATATTTGCGTCTAGAGTCTTTGCATTGAGGGCTATCTGAAAACGGCTGTGGCGCTGAAGTTGCCTGTGAATGTGGAGTTGGTGGCATGTGAAACCCGCATGTGGAGCATTCGTTTGTGTGGGATGCTGACCAAGTTTCATTTCAGTCCTGGGCACACAAAGGGCACTAAGCATAGAGTGTGAAAACTGAGTTTCCTTGAGAGCTGCTTGGAAGCCTGATGGTGTGTGAAGTTAGTGAGCCAAATGGAGTTGTTCTCCCACAAGAACCACTCGGCTGATCCTTCTTCAATATGCCCTTCACCAACATGCAGTGTTTCCTTGATTGAATTAGCTCTCACACCAATATTTGCGTCTAGAGCCTTGGCATTGAGGGCTATCTGAAAACGGCTGTGGCGCTGAAGTTGCCTGTGAATGTGGAGTTGGTGGCATGTGAAACCCGCATGTGGTGCATTCGTTTGTGTGGGATGCTCTACCAGGTTCATTTCAGTCCTAGCCATACAAAGGGCACTAAGCATAGAGTGTGAAAACTGAGTTTCCTTGAGAGCTGCTTGGAAGCCTGATGGTATGTGAAGTTAGTGAGCCAAATGGAGTTGTTCTCCCACAAGAACCACTCGGCTGATCCTTCTTCAATATGCCCTTCACCAACATGCAGTGTTTCCTTGATTGAATTAGCTCTCACACCAATATTTGCGTCTAGAGCCTTTGCATTGAGGGCTATCTGAAAACGGCTGTGGCGCTGAAGTTGCCTGTGAATGTGGAGTTGGTGGCATGTGAAACCCGCATGTGGAGCATTCGTTTGTGTGGGATGCTCTACCAGGTTCATTCCTAGATAATGCACTCAAAGGGCACTAAGCATAGAGTGTGAAAACTGAGTTTCCTTGAGAGCTGCTTGGAAGCCTGATGGTGTGTGAAGTTAGTGAGCCAAATGGAGTTGTTCTCCCACAAGAACCACTCGGCTGATCCTTCTTCAATATGCCCTTCACCAACATGCAGTGTTTCCTTGATTGAATTGGCTCTCACACCAATATTTGCGTCTAGAGCCTTTGCATTGAGGGCTATCTGAAAACGGCTGTGGCGCTGAAGTTGCCTGTGAATGTGGAGTTGGTGGCATGTGAAACCCGCATGTGGAGCATTCGTTTGTGTGGGATGCTCACCAAGTTTCATTTCAGTCCTAGCCATACAAAGGGCACTAAGCATAGAGTGTGAAAACTGAGTTCCCTTGAGAGCTGCTTGGAAGCCTGATGGTGTGTGAAGTTAGTGAGCCAAATGGAGTTGTTCTCCCACAAGAACCACTCGGCTGATCCTTCTTCAATATGCCCTTCACCAACATGCAGTGTTTCCTTGATTGAATTAGCTCTCACACCAATATTTGCGTCTAGAGCCTTTGCATTGAGGGCTATCTGAAAACGGCTGTGGCGCTGAAGTTGCCTGTGAATGTGGAGTTGGTGGCATGTGAAACCCGCATGTGGAGCATTCGTTTGTGTGGGATGCTCTACCAGGTTCATTTCAGTCCTAGCCATACAAAGGGCACTAAGCATAGAGTGTGAAAACTGAGTTTCCTTGAGAGCTGCTTGGAAGCCTGATGGTGTGTGAAGTTAGTGAGCCAAATGGAGTTGTTCTCCCACAAGAACCACTCAGCTGATCCTTCTTCAATATGCCCTTCACCAACATGCAGTGTTTCCTTGATTGAATTAGCTCTCACACCAATATTTGCGTCTAGAGCCTTTGCATTGAGGGCTATCTGAAAACGGCTATGGCGCTGAAGTTGCCTGTGAATGTGGAGTTGGTGGCATGTGAAACCCGCATATGGAGCATTCGTTTGTGTGGGATGCTCTACCAGGTTCATTTCAGTCCTAGCCATACAAAGGGCACTAAGCATAGAGTGTGAAAACTGAGTTTCCTTGAGAGCTGCTTGGAAGCCTGATGGTGTGTGAAGTTAGTGAGCCAAATGGAGTTGTTCTCCCACAAGAACCACTCGGCTGATCCTTCTTCAATATGCCCTTCACCAACATGCAGTGTTTCCTTGATTGAATTAGCTCTCACACCAATATTTGCGTCTAGAGCCTTTGCATTGAGGGCTATCTGAAAACGGCTGTGGCGCTGAAGTTGCCTGTGAATGTGGAGTTGGTGGCATGTGAAACCCGCATGTGGAGCATTCGTTTGTGTGGGATGCTCTACCAGGTTCATTTCAGTCCTAGCCATACAAAGGGCACTAAGCATAGAGTGTGAAAACTGAGTTTCCTTGAGAGCTGCTTGGAAGCCTGATGGTGTGTGAAGTTAGTGAGCCAAATGGAGTTGTTCTCCCACAAGAACCACTCGGCTGATCCTTCTTCAATATGCCCTTCACCAACATGCATTATTTCCTTGATTGAATTAGCTCTCACACCAATATTTGCGTCTAGAGCCTTTGCATTGAGGGCTATCTGAAAACGGCTGTGGCGCTGAAGTTGCCTGTGAATGTGGAGTTGGTGGCATGTGAAACCCGCATGTGGAGCATTCGTTTGTGTGGGATGCTCTACCAGGTTCATTTCAGTCCTAGCCATACAAAGGGCACTAAGCATAGAGTGTGAAAACTGAGTTTCCTTGAGAGCTGCTTGGAAGCCTGATGGTGTGTGAAGTTAGTGAGCCAAATGGAGTTGTTCTCCCACAAGAACCACTCGGCTGATCCTTCTTCAATATGCCCTTCACCAACATGCATTATTTCCTTGATTGAATTAGCTCTCACACCAATATTTGCGTCTAGAGCCTTTGCATTGAGGGCTATCTGAAAACGGCTGTGGCGCTGAAGTTGCCTGTGAATGTGGAGTTGGTGGCATGTGAAACCCGCATGTGGAGCATTCGTTTGTGTGGGATGCTCTACAAGGTTCATTTCAGTCCTAGCCATACAAAGGGCACTAAGCATAGAGTGTGAAAACTGAGTTTCCTTGAGAGCTGCTTGGAAGCCTGATGGTGTGTGAAGTTAGTGAGCCAAATGGAGTTGTTCTCCCACAAGAACCACTCGGCTGATCCTTCTTCAATATGCCCTTCACCAACATGCATTATTTCCTTGATTGAATTAGCTCTCACACCAATATTTGCGTCTAGAGCCTTTGCATTGAGGGCTATCTGAAAACGGCTGTGGCGCTGAAGTTGCCTGTGAATGTGGAGTTGGTGGCATGTGAAACCCGCATGTGGAGCATTCGTTTGTATGGGATGCTCTACCAGGTTCATTTCAGTCCTAGCCATACAAAGGGCACTAAGCATAGAGTGTGAAAACTGAGTTTCCTTGAGAGCTGCTTGGAAGCCTGATGGTGTGTGAAGTTAGTGAGCCAAATGGAGTTGTTCTCCCACAAGAACCACTCGGCTGATCCTTCTTCAATATGCCCTTCACCAACATGCAGTGTTTCCTTGATTGAATTAGCTCTCACACCAATATTTGCGTCTAGAGCCTTTGCATTGAGGGCTATCTGAAAACGGCTGTGGCGCTGAAGTTGCCTGTGAATGTGGAGTTGGTGGCATGTGAAACCCGCATGTTGAGCATTCGTTTGTGTGGGATGCTCTACCAGGTTCATTTCAGTCCTAGCCATACAAAGGGCACTAAGCATAGAGTGTGAAAACTGAGTTTCCTTGAGAGCTGCTTGGAAGCCTGATGGTGTGTGAAGTTAGTGAGCCAAATGGAGTTGTTCTCCCACAAGAACCACTCGGCTGATCCTTCTTCAATATGCCCTTCACCAACATGCAGTGTTTCCTTGATTGAATTAGCTCTCACACCAATATTTGCGTCTAGAGCCTTTGCATTGAGGGCTATCTGAAAACGGCTGTGGCGCTGAAGTTGCCTGTGAATGTGGAGTTGGTGGCATGTGAAACCCGCATGTGGAGCATTCGTTTGTGTGGGATGCTCTACCAGGTTCATTCCTAGATAATGCACTCAAAGGGCACTAAGCATAGAGTGTGAAAACTGAGTTTCCTTGAGAGCTGCTTGGAAGCCTGATGGTGTGTGAAATTAGTGAGCCAAATGGAGTTGTTCTCCCACAAGAACCACTCAGCTGATCCTTCTTCAATATGCCCTTCACCAACATGCAGTGTTTCCTTGATTGAATTAGCTCTCACACCAATATTTGCGTCTAGAGCCTTTGCATTGAGGGCTATCTGAAAACGGCTATGGCGCTGAAGTTGCCTGTGAATGTGGAGTTGGTGGCATGTGAAACCCGCATATGGAGCATTCGTTTGTGTGGGATGCTCTACCAGGATCATTTCAGTCCTAGCCATACAAAGGGCACTAAGCATAGAGTGTGAAAACTGAGTTTCCTTGAGAGCTGCTTGGAAGCCTGATGGTGTGTGAAGTTAGTGAGCCAAATGGAGTTGTTCTCCCACAAGAACCACTCGGCTGATCCTTCTTCAATATGCCCTTCACCAACATGCAGTGTTTCCTTGATTGAATTAGCTCTCACACCAATATTTGCGTCTAGAGCCTTTGCATTGAGGGCTATCTGAAAACGGCTGTGGCGCTGAAGTTGCCTGTGAATGTGGAGTTGGTGGCATGTGAAACCCGCATGTGGAGCATTCGTTTGTGTGGGATGCTCTACCAGGTTCATTTCAGTCCTAGCCATACAAAGGGCACTAAGCATAGAGTGTGAAAACTGAGTTTCCTTGAGAGCTGCTTGGAAGCCTGATGGTGTGTGAAGTTAGTGAGCCAAATGGAGTTGTTCTCCCACAAGAACCACTCGGCTGATCCTTCTTCAATATGCCCTTCACCAACATGCATTATTTCCTTGATTGAATTAGCTCTCACACCAATATTTGCGTCTAGAGCCTTTGCATTGAGGGCTATCTGAAAACGGCTGTGGCGCTGAAGTTGCCTGTGAATGTGGAGTTGGTGGCATGTGAAACCCGCATGTGGAGCATTCGTTTGTGTGGGATGCTCTACCACGTTCATTTCAGTCCTAGCCATACAAAGGGCACTAAGCATAGAGTGTGAAAACTGAGTTTCCTTGAGAGCTGCTTGGAAGCCTGATGGTGTGTGAAGTTAGTGAGCCAAATGGAGTTGTTCTCCCACAAGAACCACTCGGCTGATCCTTCTTCAATATGCCCTTCACCAACAGGCACTGTTTCCTTGATTGAATTAGCTCTCACACCAATATTTGCGTCTAGAGCCTTTGCATTGAGGGCTATCTGAAAACGGCTGTGGCGCTGAAGTTGCCTGTGAATGTGGAGTTGGTGGCATGTGAAACCCGCATGTGGAGCATTCGTTTGTGTGGGATGCTCTACCAGGTTCATTTCAGTCCTAGCCATACAAAGGGCACTAAGCATAGAGTGTGAAAACTGAGTTTCCTTGAGAGCTGCTTGGAAGCCTGATGGTGTGTGAAGTTAGTGAGCCAAATGGAGTTGTTCTCCCACAAGAACCACTCGGCTGATCCTTCTTCAATATGCCCTTCACCAACATGCAGTGTTTCCTTGATTGAATTAGCTCTCACACCAATATTTGCGTCTAGAGCCTTTGCATTGAGGGCTATCTGAAAACGGCTGTGGCGCTGAAGTTGCCTGTGAATGTGGAGTTGGTGGCATGTGAAACCCGCATGTGGAGCATTCGTTTGTGTGGGATGCTCTACCAGGTTCATTTCAGTCCTAGCCATACAAAGGGCACTAAGCATAGAGTGTGAAAACTGAGTTTCCTTGAGAGCTGCTTGGAAGCCTGATGGTGTGTGAAGTTAGTGAGCCAAATGGAGTTGTTCTCCCACAAGAACCACTCGGCTGATCCTTCTTCAATATGCCCTTCACCAACATGCAGTGTTTCCTTGATTGAATTAGCTCTCACACCAATATTTGCGTCTAGAGCCTTTGCATTGAGGGCTATCTGAAAACGGCTGTGGCGCTGAAGTTACCTGTGAATGTGGAGTTGGTGGCATGTGAAACCCGCATGTGGAGCATTCATTTGTGTGGGATGCTCTACCAGGTTCATTCCTAGATAATGCACTCAAAGGGCACTAAGCATAGAGTGTGAAAACTGAGTTTCCTTGAGAGCTGCTTGGAAGCCTGATGGTGTGTGAAGTTAGTGAGCCAAATGGAGTTGTTCTCCCACAAGAACCACTCGGCTGATCCTTCTTCAATATGCCCTTCACCAACATGCAGTGTTTCCTTGATTGAATTAGCTCTCACACAAATATTTGCGTCTAGAGCCTTTGCATTGAGGGCTATCTGAAAACGGCTGTGGCGCTGAAGTTGCCTGTGAATGTGGAGTTGGTGGCATGTGAAACCCGCATGTGGAGCATTCGTTTGTGTGGGATGCTGACCAAGATTCATTTCAGTGCTGGGCACATAAAGAGCACTAAGCATAGAGTGTGAAAACTGAGTTTCCTTGAGAGCTGCTTGGAAGCCTGATGGTGTGTGAAGTTAGTGAGCCAAATGGAGTTGTTCTCCCACAAGAACCACTCGGCTGATCCTTCTTCAATATGCCCTTCACCAACATGCAGTGTTTCCTTGATTGAATTAGCTCTCACACCAATATTTGCGTCTAGAGCCTTTGCATTGAGGGCTATCTGAAAACGGCTGTGGTGCTGAAGTTGCCTGTGAATGTGGAGTTGGTGGCATGTGAAAGCCGCATGTGGAGCATTCATTTGTGTGGGATGCTCTACCAGGTTCATTTCAGTCCTAGCCATACAAAGGGCACTAAGCATAGAGTGTGAAAACTGAGTTTCCTTGAGAGCTGCTTGGAAGCCTGATGGTGTGTGAAATTAGTGAGCCAAATGGAGTTGTTCTCCCACAAGAACCACTCGGCTGATCCTTCTTCAATATGCCCTTCACCAACATGCAGTGTTTCCTTGATTGAAT